>NC_087321.1:12500-40000 GCF_037043105.1 Vanessa tameamea | reverse complement strand
GCTGACCACTCGTGGAGCAGTATCGCCCGTCAGGTCCCGCCCCCCCAGCGCCGTTAGCACCCTGTTGGCCTTCTGAAATGCCGTGGTGTAATCGTCCGTGGCGAACAGCGCGATGGTTTTGTTTTTCCTCCGCACTATTCTACACAGCTGACCCTCCACTGCCACAGTGGGTAGTGCGTCGTAGATCTTCCGACGCATCGATGTTTTATTGGTGCTGCCGTTGAGCAGGAGGCCGAGCCCCGGGGAGACATAGACATTCGTCTTTGCCCTGACATTGCAGAAAGCCATCCCCACTCTTTCTGAGTTGTCGTCCATAAAAAGGGCGACCCCTCGAATGCGAATCCCAGCATTGCCAGGTACTGCGTCTTGTAATATGTTGTATAGATAAGGTTTTGTTTTGGTGATTTGTAAATTGTAGTTGGTGACGGTTTGTGTTGGTAACTGGATTGGTTCGGTGTTGCGGTGTGGAATAGTTGTTGGTTTTTTGTTCCTCCTTGTGGCTATTTCTGCTATCTTTTCAATGTAGCTTAGGAAGTATCCTTTGGTGTTCTTGTTTTCGAGGATGTTGGATAAGTTTTCAAGTCTGAGTTTTAGGGCACAGACACTCTCCAGGTCGTGTCTAAGGGTTTGGAATCTGGGGCATTCTAGCAAAAGGTGCCACACTGTTTCACTGATGTTCGGATCGCACTCGCATCGGGGGCTGTCGTTCAGCCTAAACCGGTGCAAGTACTCTCCGAAACCTCCGTGTCCCGTGAGGATTTGTATGTGGTGCTGGTTAAGTTTCGTTCCCCGTACTAGGCTGTAGGCCTTCCTGACGTCAGGAAGAAACGTTCTTGTAACCGCACCCTGAGAGGCTGTGTCGTATCTATCTTGCCATCTGGCGATAGATTCCTCTCGGATCTTGTTCCTCACGTATGACAACGGTACCTCCGCGTAGTCTGGAGTTGTGGTGGTTTTTGAAGCACCTTCCTTTGCCAGTTCGTCTGCCCTTTCGTTCCCGCACGTCCCTATATGGGCTCTAAGCCAGAAGAGGCGCACTCCCCTCCCTCTCGACAGCATTTCCGCTATGCACTCTTTGATGGATTTAATGAGCGGGTGACTGAGCCTAGCGCTGCACAACAGTTCTAGCGATGATCTTGAATCGCTGAGGATGTTGACATTCGTATTAGTATTGTGCATTGCTCTGGTCACCGCTCTATGGAGTGCATATAGCTCTGACTGGAAAACTGTGCACGAGGGGTCAAGGCTGAAGACCTCATTGAGTTTCTCCTTGCCGTCTTCCCACCACGTGAGCGCGGCTCCTACCTTGCCTTCCATTTTACTACCGTCGGTGTATATTTGTGGGCCCGAGATGTTAAGGGCTGCCTGATTAGCTTCCGACGTGTCCTCGAGGAGACTATACTCTAGTTGGAGGCGAGTTGCTGGGTGTGGTAGTTCCCCAGCTTTAACTATCTCCTCGAGTCTGCGATTTGGTGGTAGGTAGACGGTGGAGAAACCCCTCTTCGCCTCGTAGAGAGACGACACCTCCCTTATCCTCAGATCTAATGGTAGGATACCGGCTAGGACCAGCGCCGCATTCAGTGATGTTGTTCTGTATGCTTTACTGATCCTTTGTGCGAAGCCCCTCTGGAGTGAGTCTAATGCCCTCCTGTTGGTTTGCAGCTCAGACGCTTTTGCCCACGCGGACGCTCCGTAGGTGATGATAGGTTCTACGGCTGCGATGTAGATTGTTCTGGTGATTTCTCCGTTCAGTCCCCAGGAGACTTTTGCTGCGCAAGCCAGCTGTTTATAGATGCTGGCTGCCTTAGTACAGATGTTGCGTACGTGTTTATTGAAATTTAGTCTCCTGTCGATGGTTAATCCGAGAAGTTTGATCTCATCAACGAGGGCCAATGGGGTACCAGACATGGTGAGGTGCGGGGGGGTATATTTTAATTTTTTAGTTAGCAGCATGGCGTGTGTTTTGGCTGCTGCGAATTTAAGTTTATTGTCTTCCCCCCAGTTTACTGTTACCTCCAGCACTCTGTTGATGCGATCTTCCATCTCTTCTATGGACTTTCCGGAGAACACCAGAACGCAGTCGTCCGCGAATGCCTGACAGTATACCTCCTCTACCGATAGTCTCTGCAGAAGGGGATCCAGAATGATGTTCCAGAATGTGGGGCCCCCTATGGAGCCTTGTACACATCCCTTCGTGGTATCCCTTTCGCACTTCTCTCCTGCGTAATTGACTATTATTTTTCGGTGTTGGAGGTAAGAATTAACCATCAGGCATAGGTTCTTAGGACAGCGTCTGAGCCTGAGCTGCTGCTTTAGAGCTGGCCACCACGCGTTATCGAAGGCCCCCTCTATGTCCAATGATATTAGGATGACAGAGTTACCTCTGTCCCTCTCCTCCTCGATGTGTTTCATTAGGTCATAGAGGGCGTCCTCTGTACCGCGCTGTGGCAGGAAACCGTACTGCCTCGAGTTGAGAGTTGGGAGTAGGTGCCACTGTAGTCTTCTCACAAAAAGTTTCTCTACCGTTTTCCCTAGCACTGAGAGTAGGCCTATAGGGCGGTAGGACTTTGGGCTGGTGTAATCGTCTTTGCCAGGTTTGTTCAGAATGACTACATGGGCTACTTTCCACTGTTTCGGGAAGTAAGAGATAGCCAAGCATTTGTTGGCTATCTTTAGGAATACTTCCCGCGCGCAGCGGATAGCCGTGGCACAGATGTCCGATGTGAATCCGTCCGGTCCCGGAGCTTTCTTTGGATTCTGCTCTGCTAAAACAGCTTCCACTTCGGCTCCAGTGAACGGTGGGTCATCTTCTCCCATTTGCTCTTCAGGTAGGTTCTCTACCAGACGGCGCAGTTGAGTGTGGTGCAGGGTGTCGTTTTCCATCGTGTCTTCAGGGTAGAATGTATTGGCTAAGAGGTCGGCTGACTCTTTGGGGCTTAGTGTCCTGCCGTCGTTACCTCTTAGCAGAAGGTCTTCTCTTCTACCTGCTGTTTTTCTGAGTACACGGTAAATTCCATCCCACACACTCTCTCTGTCCTGCCTGGTACAGAACTCCTTCCAACTCTGAGTTTGTGCCTCCAAGGATTTTTGTATGTAGTTGTCCTTGGCCTCAAGGTATTCTTGCAGTACTGATTCCCTCCGGTGGGGTGCAGCGTTTTTGATTCTCCTCTTTTTGGTCAAGACGTTCTTTCTGAGGAGATCAATCTCTTCGGACCACCAGGGAAGGACGGTGCCCTTGCGCCTTCTGCCTAACTTCGGTATAGCGATTTCGCATGCTGTCCGAATGGATGTTGTGTAGGCTTCGATCAGGATCTCCATTTCCTCTCCGGACTCAATGGCATCTATCCTCTCTGACGTAACGTTCGTCTCTGTGAGTGAAGAAAGGAATGTCTCTCTGAACGCTGACCAGTCCGCCTTCTTGGTGTTGTACACCCTGGTCGTTGGAATGGGTGCCGGTTGCAGCCCCCCGCCTAGAACCAGTGTGTATGTTATGGCGTTATGGTCTGATGTGATCAGCGTTGCATCCACCTTCCAGTCCTTTATCTTCCCCAGCAGAGACGAACTACAGGCGGTTACGTCCACAATGCTGGTGCAGTGCCTATTGTCTCTCCAAACCTCGAAGGTCGGAGTTCGTCCGGTATTGAGGATGTGGTAGTCCATCTCGTTAAGGAAGGCGCAGTATTCCGTCCCTCTCTGGTCCTCTGAGGCGCTACCCCACCAGTAGCTCCAAGCGTTGATATCTCCCGCTACAAGGGTATTTGGCGCGTTCAGGGTGTTCGCTATTGCTTTTGTTCTTTCTATGTAGGGCCCGATGTCGACATTCCCGTCGAAGTAGACCGAGATTGCTCCGAGTCTGAAGCTTCCGATCTCCAGTATCGCTGCTGCCTCGGTTTCGGAAACCAGCTGAGGGTCTTGGATAACTCTCAACCGGTCGTCGAAAACGATTATAGCAGCTTTCACTGGGTTACGGCTGTGGATGTTTTGAGTGCACTGGATGACTCTTGTGCCGGGGTATTGTTTGACACTACCGCAGGAACCCGTATATGGTTCCTGTACCAGTGCCATGGCTATACCCCTTACCTCATTAAGCTTCAGAAGCTCAGCCGTTGCTTGTTTCGAGCGCTGGAGATTACATTGTATAATCTCCAGTCTCGTTCCACTTCTTCTGTCGACTTTTGTTGGGGCCCTCATGTCGTCGTGGCTGACCTTAGCAATAGCTTATCTTGGAACGCGCCAATCTATCCCACATTTGTTTTTGAGGGCAATCTTCGCTGAATGCCACATGTGGAAATATGTCTTGTGTTTTTATTTCTTTGCAGTTTTTGCATGTCGGTGGCCTGTCTTCCTGTCTGGTTCGGCACTCCTGCCATGAGTGTGCTCCACCGCAGTAGTTGCAGTACTGGCTCGACTCCTTGCACATGGTCTTTGTGTGTCCGAAACCTAGACATTTGGCACACTGCACGAGTGGGGACTGGTCTTCCACGTCTCTTTTCTGGATGGCAATGTGCACAGAACCCATGTCCAGCATTCTCTTGTGGAGCGGCGGGCTTACCTCAAGGATGATATGGCACTGTAAGGCATTTCTTGTCCTTTTCCTGTAGCGAATTTTTAGCAGTGCTTCTTCACCAGGCAGATCTTGGAACAGTTTCTTGTTCTGCGCCCTGATGTGTTCTATTATTTCATCATCCTTTAGGTAGGACATGACGTTTCTTATTTTTATTAGGGGATTTTGGGGCTTTGGCTCGTGGGCTTTTAGGTTCTTATTCTTGTTTATTTGATGTTTTATTTTGATGATGTCCTCCTTATCATGGCAGCTCAGCAAAACCTTGCTGTTCCTAGCCTTCCTGACCCTATCCACTTTTAGGCCGGTGTTTTTAAAATCTAGTGCCTTTGTGACATCTTCCAGCACCTTGTTCCCTGTGTTATTGGGGTCAGTGCTGGAGATTATTATTGTGTGGTTGGGTTGATTTTGTGGTGTTGCCTTTACCACCGAGGCGTAGGATCTGCCAGGCTCCAAGGTTGGTACTGTATTGTTATGTTTGTTCCCCCTTTTCAAAGAGGAGTTGTACCATTCCATTGTTCTGTTTAACTCTTTGGACGCAGAGGCCATTTCCGCCACGTCAGCTCTTATCGGATTCAGAAAACCTTGAATCTGAGCAGCCGTATCTGCCATGGCTAATTCCGTTCCGAGTCCTGTTGTGTTGGCCGAGTTTGTGGCCATATTTGTGAAGGTCGTTTCTTTTACCTCTACCACCTCTTCAAGTATCCTGTTTGTTTTGTTGATGATGGCTGCCGTTGCTCCTTTGATTTCCTCCCCGATTTCTTCCTTTGAGACGGGTTTAGCTCTGAGGACGTCTGACAGCATTCTTTCCGTTTCCGCCCTCATCGCCTTGAGCTCTTTCTTGATATCTTCGTAGCTAGGCTCGTCCCGTCTCTTTGGTTCTTCGTCGGGGATTTGACTATATTCTGATAGTTTGTTTCTGGCTCCCATCCCTGACAGGTCTTGTTTGATGTAGTGGATGTCAGTCGCCAGTGATGCGACTGTGCGAGTGAGATCTTTTATAGCCGTCTCTAGGTCAGTGGCTGCGGATTTTCTGTTAGCCCGAGTCCTTCTCGTGGGGGGACGCCTGGGTTTGCTGGCGGTCTTTTTGGTCTTTTCCTTGATTTGTTCTACTTCCATCTGGACGGTTTTCACTGATTTTTTAACTACGCCGTCCAGTTCATAGTTAAGCCAGCTCTGCACCTCCATAATCGAGCTGTGAGATCCCCCAAGTGAGTCGATAATCTCTCTCATCCGTTCGTCATGACCGATTTTAAGCTCCTCCAGTGTTTTGGAGTGTGCCCTCTCTATCCGAACCATCTCTCTGGCTGCTCTTGTTCTTTCCAACTCTAGGTTTAAACGGTGTCTGTTCCTAGAGTCGGCTAATGAGAGCACCAGTTCGTAGAGATTACTGAGGGATTCTACAGCCGTTGCCCTCAGCTCCTTTTTAAGGTTTGTCGAGCTCTCCAAGGCGTCTTTCCCCGTCTGGAGAAGTTCCCGGGCTTTCTCTGTCGCAAGGTCTTTGCATACTCCCGTGTGCGACCCCATTGGTGGGAGTATGCTCAGTCGCCTCTCCGATGTCTGGCTCTCCACATCTGTCCAGTTAGCGTCGGATTCCTCTTCCCTCCCGGATCCCGGGGATGTTTCCCTTGTTGTTGGGGTATTTGAGATCACTATCGAGTAGTGATCTACTTTTGGGAAGGTGCGGGTGGGTGGTGATGTAGATTTTCGCGTGTCCAGATCCACGGTTTGTTCTGATAGTTTACATTGGGTCTCCTCCAGCGTTTTGTCCAACACGGAGACTTCGGCCAGTCGCCTTGCGTCATCCATGTTGATTTGTCTGGCCGTTGTTTGGGCCGTTCTGGTCAATGCCAGCCTCCTTAGGCCTCCTGTCTTTGTTTTCTTTTGTGCAGACATCGCCTGGGCCCAAGTTCGCCCCAGTTCCAGCGGGCCCTTGGGAGGGCTCGATTTTGTGGCCGCTTTCCTCTTCTTAATGAGGACTGAGACTTTGCTGAGTCCAGGTCCTGTCGGTTAGGTTAGGTTAGGTTAGGTTAGGTTAGGTTAGGTTAGGTTAGGTTAGGTTTAAGAGAGGGCGTGGCCGGCCGCCCACACATGGAAAGTACGTAGGTCTTGGAAAATCGCGAGCGGAGCTCCAGGAAGCGAAGTCCAAAACTAGAGAGGATCGCTTCCAGGCCGAAGACACGCTGGCCGCTTATAATGAGGCGGCCAAGTTGGCGTTAGAGGAGAGAGCGGCCCGCTCTAGGAACCGACAAGCAGAGTCACATACCGAAGATGCACCGAAGACGTCCGCCGCTTTGGACGCGACCGTCCAGCAGGCGCTCGACGTGGTGCTCCAGGTTGCCGACAAATCGGGCAACCTGAAGGGTACGTTCGTCAAGGCTCTGAAGACTGCCGCCGACACCATCAAAGGTGCGGTGGCGGAACTCAGGGCTCTGACCATGTCTGAGGAGGTGGCCCGCCTGGAAGCTGCCAACGCACAGCTTTCGGGCCAGTTGGCCGAGCTCCGGAGAGAGGTGGCCCAGATGCGAGCGAAACCAGAACAGAGCGAAGAAAACCTGAAGAGGATTATGGAGGAGGCGCTGCGGTGCAGCCGGGAGCAGTTCAGCAACATGCTGAACGCCCGGATGGAGGGCATCGAGCGTCGCCTCCTTCCGGAGCCTCGGCTGCGGCCTCCGCTGGCCGCAGACCGCAAGGCGGCAGAAGCTGCGACTGCGACACCGCGGGTGACGGCACCGGTCGAACCGCCCACTGCCAAAGCCGCGGACACGGTCGCGAGCTCTGCCACGGCCCGACGCCAAAAGAAGGGGAAACGGCCCAGCATGGCTGCCCAGGAGGCGGCAGCGGCTGCGGCCAAGAAGACCGCTCCTCCGCCAGCGTCGAGGCCGGGTAGCTCCGGAACATCTTGGGCGGCTGTTGTTCGCCAACAGCCGAGCAAGCCGCCCAAGAAGCCTAAGGCGGCAGCGGGATTGACAACGGCGACCAGAAAAGGGAAGAAGGAGAAGCGTCCAGAAAGGAAACTCCGCTCTCCTCGCACCGCGGTGATCACCATCACCCTGAAGCCCGGTGCCGAGGAGAAGGGCCTGAAGTACGAAACTGTCCTGCAACAAGCGAAGAGCCGCATCAAGCTGAGCGAGGTCGGCTTGACTGCGGTGCGCTTCAGGACAGCGGCCACTGGAGCGCGGATGCTAGAAATCCCGCCGGGCACCGTCGACGCGGAGAAGTCGGCGGATGCCCTTGCGGCGAAGCTCCGCGACGTCCTGAGTCCGGACGAGGTCCAGATCCATCGACCGACGAAATGCGTCGAGATCAGGGTCGTGGATCTGGACGACTCTGTGACGGCGGAGGAGGTGGTGGCAGCGGTGGCCACAGAAGGAGGATGCTCCGAGGGCGCTATTAGGCCGGGCGTGATTGTCCGGAGCGCCAACGGCTGCAGGTCGCTGTGGCTCAGCTGTCCAGTCGCGGCGGCCAAGAAAATTCTGGTGTCTGGCAGAATAAGAGTGGGGTGGATCTCGGCGCGGGTGCTTTTGCTCGAGCCGAGGCCGCTCCGTTGTTACAGATGCCTAGAGGGAGGCCATATGGGGGCCGTTTGTGATAGGGGCGTGGACCGCAGCCGTTTGTGCTTCCGCTGCGGCAAACCCGACCACAAGGCCCGCGAATGCACCGCCGCTGATGCGAACTGCATCCTGTGCTCAGCGGCCGGTAAACCGGCGACGCACGCCTTGGGCAGTAAGGCGTGCCAGGGCAGCAAAGCTCGCCCTGTCAAAAGAACGGGAGGTGCGGTGACGAAAGGGCCCGTCACCGTGTCCCTAAGGACTGAGGAGTCTATGGAGACCGCACACTAATGGCCCTGCGTTGTCTCCAGGCCAACTTGAACCACTCCGCCAGAGCCCAGGACCTCCTAGTCCAGAGCATGGCGGAGTGGCAAATCGGAGTGGCAGTGGTGGCGGAGCCCTACGTCGTTCATTTACGGGACGACTGGGTATCCGACCACGAGGGAGTGATTTCCATCGTCGCTCCCGCTATCGCCGGCGCCCCTGCGATCGATTGGGTCGCCAAAGGCAGAGGGTGCGTGGCCGCCATCGTCCATGGCAGCGCGTTCGTGGGAGTCTACGCCTCTCCCAACCGGAGTCTCGCCGAGTTCGAACAACTTCTGGTTGAGGTCGGGGCTCTGGTCGGGCAGGTTTCACCGAGACCGGTGATAGTCGCGGGGGACTTCAATGCCAAATCCACGGCTTGGGGTTCCCCTGCGACCGATGCCCGAGGAGAGGTGCTAGAGGAGTGGGCCGTGTCACTGGGGCTCGCGACGATCAACAGCGGATCGGAGAGCACGTGCGTGCGGCAGCGGGGCGAGTCGATCGTGGACTTAACGTTCGCGTCCATCGCCCTAGCCCGCCGTGTTCGGGATTGGAGGGTGGAGACGGGGGTGGAGACTCTGTCGGATCATAGATATATCCGATTCGATGTCTCCGCGGTTCCCGTCATCCAGCCCGCTGTTGAGCGGTCAGAAGGTCCGCGGTGGAGTCTGGGCCGCCTCGACAGCCAGTTGGCGAAAGAGGCGGCCATCGTGGAGGCCTGGTGCGCCGGTTCCGACCCGGTCGTCCAGGTCGACCGAGAGGCTGACCGACTCGGTGCCGCCCTGTTCCGCATTTGCGATGTGGCGATGCCGAGGGTGCAGTCTCAGACTCCACGTCGTCGTGTATACTGGTGGCGCCCGGAACTGCGGACGCTGCGGAGAGCGTGCGTTGCGGCCCGCCGCCGATACGCCAGGTCGAGGAGGAGACGGATACGCGACCACAACCTGGAGGAGGCTCTTTACACCTCCTACAGGGAGGCTTGCGTATCACTCCGGACGGCGATCGCACAGGCGAAGGAAGCGGCGTGGGTGGAGTGGCTCGCCTCACTCGAGGCAGATCCGTGGGGGAGACCGTATCGGGTCGTGAGACAGAAGCTCCGACCCTGGACACCCCCGCTCACCACGACCATCCAGCCGCAGCTTCTGGGACGAATCGCGGAGGAGCTTTTCCCGGAGAGAGAAGCGTTCGTCCCACCGGCGATGGAGCCCGAATACGTCGGGGAGGTGGCGGGTCATGCGTCCCCGGTTACCGAGGCGGAGTTGGGTGCGGCTGTCCTGAAGCTCCGTTCGAAAAGGACAGCCCCCGGGCCTGACGGGATACCGGGACGCGCGCTGGCGATCGCGCTGGAGGAATTGGGCGATGGCACGTGCCGGCTGTTTTCCGCCTGCCTGGCTCAGGGTAGGTTTCCGAATCGGTGGAAAACGGGAAGGCTCGTACTCATCCGCAAGGAGGGACGAGCCCCCGATCAGCCGTCGGCCTACCGACCCATCGTGCTGCTCGACGAAGCGGGCAAGCTCTTTGAGCGTATCATCGCAGCCCGTCTAGTCGGCAGCATGGAGCCGGGCCTGAGCGAGTCGCAGTTCGGCTTTCGCCGGGGCCGCTCTACTCTCGACGCAGTCGCCAGGCTGAGGGAGCTAGCAGAGGAGGAGGTCTCTCGGGGTGGGGTGTTGCTGGCAGTGTCGTTGGATATTTCCAACGCCTTCAACACTCTGCCCTGGGAAGTGGTACTCGAGAGCCTGAAGTACCACAACGTTCCAGGATATCTGCAGCGAACCATCGCCGACTACTTCTCCGGCAGGGCGGTTGCGTTCCCGACGACGGAGGGATTTAGCAGGAGGGACATGACGTGCGGTGTTCCACAGGGCTCGGTTTTGGGGCCGTTACTGTGGAACATCGGCTACGATTGGGTGCTTCGCGGGGCCACGTTGCGGGGGGTCAGCGTGACCTGCTACGCTGACGACACCCTCGTGTCGGCCCGCGGCAGCACCCATCGTGAGGCGGCGTATCTCGCCACGGCGGGAGTGGCGCATGCGGTCCACCGCATTCGTGCTCTGGGCCTTGAGGTGGCCTTGCACAAGTCCGAGGCCCTGATCTTCCACGGACCTCGGAACGCGCCACCTCAAGGGCTGACGATCACTGTCGGCGGAACTTCCATCACCATCGGGTCGACGATGAAGTACCTAGGACTCGTCCTCGATGGCAGGTGGAAGTTCGAGGAGCACTTCCGGCGCTTGGCCCCAAGACTGGTGGCTGCAGCCGGAGCGTTGGGCCGCATATTGCCCAACGTCGGGGGACCGGGTGGTTCCTGCAGGCGGTTGTACTCCGGCGTGGTGCGTTCGATGGCACTCTACGGTGCGCCGATATGGGCGGACGCTCTGAGCGCTCGCAACGTCGCCTCGCTGCGACGTCCGCAGCGGGCGATGGCGCTCAGGGCGGCTCGGGCGTACCGGACGGTGTCATACACCGCGGCCGGCTTGCTGTCCGGAAGCCCGCCATGGGACCTCGAGGCCGAGATCAACTCGAGTGTCTACTGGCGGGCCAAGGCTGCAAGGGCGGGAGGGACTCGACTCGTCCCGCGAGTAGTCCAGCAGTGGAGGGAGGAGGGAAGACGCCGCCTCATGGAGAAGTGGGAGGATCGGCTACGAGTTCCGGATGCCGGTGGGGAACTCGTGGCGGCGATCCGCCCGGTCTTGAGAGAGTGGGTCGAGCGTAAGCACGGCCCACTGACGTACCACCTGACGCAGCTCATATCCGGGCACGGCTGCTTCGCAAAATACCTGTGCGAAGTGGTCGGGAGAGAGCCGTCGGTGGTATGTTTACACTGCGACGACGGAGCCGTGGACACGGCCGAGCACACGCGCGCAGAGTGCCCAGCCTGGGCGGAGCCTCGCGCAGCCCTGTCCACGGCCATTGGATTGGACATCTCGCTTCCGGCCCTTATTCGAAAGGTGGTCACGAGCGAAGAGGCGTGGGCGGCATTACGGGTCTTCAGTGAAGCCGTAATGTCCGCGAAGGAGGAGGCGGAGCGACGGCGGGAGGACGATCCCGATTCGCTTCCGCTGCGCCGACGGAGACCTGGTCGGCGGCGCCGTGACCATCTGGGCCGGATGCATTAACCCGGACGTGACACAGAGTGGACGGCGGCGGAACTTTACATCCGCTGCCGCCCGGCCTCCAGCGGCGGACTCGGGGGGAGTCCGTCGCGGTTCTGACGGAGGCGGAGACGGAAGGTGCGCCGTAACACCTGGCGCGCCTTTCGCGGCGAGTCGCCCCTTTACAGCGACGGCCGCTGACAGGGCCGCGGTGGTGAGCCACGCGCGTTCCCGTAGCCCTGTCGCCTGCGGTGAGGCGGAAATTCTAGGAGGTTTTAGTGGGTAGGACGGGGCCTCCTGCCCCGGGAGTCCCACATATCCGTCCCGGTCCCCCTTCGGCCGGGCGGAATGCGTAAATGCATTTCCTCCTAGTAAAACAAAAAAAAAAAAAAAAAAAAAGGTTAGGTTAGGTTAGGTTAGGTTAGGTTAGGTTAGGTTAGGTTAGGTTAGGTTAGGTTAGGTTAGGTTAGGTTAGGTTACGGCCGAGCACACGCGCGCAGAGTGCCCAGCCTGGGCGGAGCCTCGCGCAGCCCTGTCCACGGCCATTGGATTGGACATCTCGCTTCCGGCCCTTATTCGAAAGGTGGTCACGAGCGAAGAGGCGTGGGCGGCATTACGGGTCTTCAGTGAAGCCGTAATGTCCGCGAAGGAGGAGGCGGAGCGACGGCGGGAGGACGATCCCGATTCGCTTCCGCTGCGCCGACGGAGACCTGGTCGGCGGCGCCGTGACCATCTGGGCCGGATGCATTAACCCGGACGTGACACAGAGTGGACGGCGGCGGAACTTTACATCCGCTGCCGCCCGGCCTCCAGCGGCGGACTCGGGGGGAGTCCGTCGCGGTTCTGACGGAGGCGGAGACGGAAGGTGCGCCGTAACACCTGGCGCGCCTTTCGCGGCGAGTCGCCCCTTTACAGCGACGGCCGCTGGCAGGGCCGCGGTGGTGAGCCACGCGCGTTCCCGTAGCCCTGTCGCCTGCGGTGAGGCGGAAATTCTAGGAGGTTTTAGTGGGTAGGACGGGGCCTTCTGCCCCGGGAGTCCCACATATCCGTCCCGGTCCCCCTTCGGCCGGGCGGAATGCGTAAATGCATTTCCTCCTAGTAAAACAAAAAAAAAAAAAAAAAAAAAAAAAAAAAAAGGTTAGGTTAGGTTAGGTTAGGTTAGGTTAGGTTAGGTTGGGGTGCATGTCAGTCGCCTCCTCGTGGCGTACCCTGGGCAACGGTGTCGACGACTTTTTCGTCGGCAACGGCTAAGACTGACGCGGAGGGATGCCACGGACTGCTCCTGGTGCTTCTCTGTTTGGCAGAGTGGACTGTGCGAGCGGCTTCGTGGCAAAGGGGGGGTTAGTGTTGTAACGTCTTGTTTCGTTTTATTTTGATTTTGATACTTTTCGTTACGTGTTTTGGTGTAAATACATTTTAATTTGTATATATTAGGGAGTAAGTTTGTTGTGGTGTAGGGTAATTTTATTTTAAAATTTGTAAATATCGTGTACATAGCATTGTTTGTGCTGAGTCTTCGAGGTCTTTTGGCCTTCGGAGACCGAAGGAGTAGCGCGTAATCCTGCACAGTGAGGTGTCGTGGACATGTCTCGCGGCTTCGTGCAGGACCGCGGGTCTTGCCTTAACCGGCCGGACTGCGAGGAAGAAAACCTCTATAAAAATTACCCCGAATCCCAAGTGGCGACGCAGCGCGAGGGGATGCATGGCTGATGGGAGGTTCAGTCGTGACTGCGATCCTCGTCAGGGTACCGGCCGACACCCTCGACGAGTTACGCTAGGCTTATCCAGGTGCAGGGGGCACCACCTGGACGGACCTTCACTTCCCCCATACTCGTGGGATTTTATATGGAAGTTCAAAAATCAAAAACTCACAACGGACAACGAAGTGCTAAACGATTGGAAACTGACGATATGGCGGTGGAGGTGGGCGCCCCGATGGCGCGCGCTGAAACCGATGACCCTGGCTTGAACGAAGGACTGGCTGCCCGGCCTGTGCGACTCTCCGAGTCGGACTCGTCGGCCTGCAGCATGATAACGGTGGAGTCGGGAGACATACCACCTAAGGAGGCGACACAGAAGAAGAGGAAGGGTGAGAAGCGGACCCACGCTGGGGAAAGCTGCTCTGGCTCCGAGAGTGACGCGAGCGGGCAGCTGAGTGAAAACTCAGAATCCTCAGCGAGGTGGCTGAAACCCGCCACTAAGAGGGGGCGTGGCCGACCGCCTACCCACGGAAGATACGTGGGCATAGGGAAGTCGCAGGCGGAGCTCCGCGAAGCGAAATCGAAGACGAAAACGGATCGCTTCCAAACGGAGGATGCGTTGGCCGCTTACAACGAAGCGGCCAAACTGGCGCTGGAAGAGAGAGCGGCCCGCTCTAGAAACCGACAGGCAGAAACACATGCCGAGGATGCACCGAAGACGTCCGCCGCTTTGGACGCGACCGTCCAGCAGGCGCTCGACGTGGTGCTCCAGGTTGCCGACAAATCGGGCAACCTGAAGGGTACGTTCGTCAAGGCTCTGAAGACTGCCGCCGACACCATCAAAGGTGCGGTGGCGGAACTCAGGGCTCTGACCATGTCTGAGGAGGTGGCCCGCCTGGAAGCTGCCAACGCGCAGCTTTCGGGGCAGTTGGCCGAGCTCCGGAGGGAGGTGGCCCAGATGCGAGCGAAACCAGAACAGAGCGAAGAAAACCTGAAGAGGATTATGGAGGAGGCGCTGCGGTGCAGCCGGGAGCAGTTCAGCAACATGCTGAACGCCCGGATGGAGGGCATCGAGCGTCGCCTCCTTCCGGAGCCTCGGCTGCGGCCTCCGCTGGCTGCAGACCGCAAGGCGGCAAAAGCTGCGACTACGACAGCACGGGTGACGGCACCGGTCGAGCCGCCCACTGCCAAAGCCGCGGACACGGTCGCGAGCTCTGCCACGGCCCGACGCCAAAAGAAGGGAAAACGGCCCAGCATGGCTGCCCAGGAGGCGGCAGCGGCTGCGGCCAAGAAGACCGCTCCTCCGCCAGCGTCGAGGCCGGGTAACTCCGGAACATCTTGGGCGGCTGTTGTTCGCCAACAGCCGAACAAGCCGCCCAAGAAGCCTAAGGCGGCAACGGGATTGGCAACGGCGACCAGAAAAGGGAAGAAGGAGAAGCGTCCAGGAAGGAAACTCCGCTCTCCTCGCACCGCGGTGATCACCATCACCCTGAAGCCCGGTGCCGAGGAGAAAGGCTTGAAGTACGAAACTGTCCTGCAACAAGCGAAGAGCCGCATCAAGCTGAGCGAGGTCGGCTTGACTGCGGTGCGGTTCAGGACGGCGGCCACTGGAGCGCGGATGCTCGAAATCCCGCCGGGCACCGTCGACGCGGAGAAGTCGGCGGATGCCCTTGCGGCGAAGCTCCGCGACGTCCTGAGTCCGGACGAGGTCCAGATCCATCGACCGACGAAATGCGTCGAGGTCAGGGTCGTGGATCTGGACGACTCAGTGACGTCGGAGGAGGTGGTGGCAGCGGTGGCCACAGAAGGAGGATGCTCTGAGGGCGCTATCAGGCCGGGCGTGGTTGTCCGGAGCGCCAACGGCTGCAGGTCGCTGTGGCTCAGCTGTCCAGTCGCGGCGGCCAAGAAAATTCTGGTGTCTGGCAGAATAAGAGTGGGGTGGATCTCGGCGCGGGTGCTTTTGCTCGAACCGAGGCCGCTCCGCTGTTTTAAATGCTTGGAGGGTGGCCACATGGGGGCCGTTTGTGACAGGGGCGTGGACCGCAGCCGTTTGTGCTTCCGCTGCGGCCAACCCGACCACAAGGCCCGAGAATGCACCGCCGCTGAAGCGAACTGCATCCTGTGCTCAGCGGCCGGTAAACCGGCGACGCACGCCTTGGGCAGTAAGGCGTGCCAGGGCAGCAAAGCTCGCCCTGTCAAAAGAACGGGAGGTGCGGTGACGAAAGGGCCCGTCACCGTGTCCCTAAGGACTGAGGAGCCTATGGAGACCGCACACTAATGGCCCTGCGTTGTCTCCAGGCCAACTTGAACCACTCCGCCAGAGCCCAGGACCTCCTAGTCCAGAGCATGGCGGAGTGGCAAATCGGAGTGGCAGTGGTGGCGGAGCCCTACGTCGTTCATTTACGGGACGACTGGGTATCCGACCACGAGGGAGTGATCTCCATCGTCGCTCCCGCCATCGCCGGCGCCCCTGCGATCGATTGGGTCGCCAAAGGCAGAGGGTGCGTGGCCGCCATCGTCCATGGCAGCGCGTTCGTGGGAGTCTACGCCTCTCCCAACCGGAGTCTCGCCGAGTTCGAACAACTTCTGGTTGAGGTCGGGGCTCTGGTCGGGCAGGTTTCACCGAGACCGGTGATAGTCGCGGGGGACTTCAATGCCAAATCCACGGCTTGGGGTTCCCCTGCGACCGATGCCCGAGGAGAGGTGCTAGAGGAGTGGGCCGTGTCACTGGGGCTCGCGACGATCAACAGCGGATCGGAGAGCACGTGCGTGCGGCAGCGGGGCGAGTCGATCGTGGACTTAACGTTCGCGTCCATCGCCCTAGCCCGCCGTGTTCGGGATTGGAGGGTGGAGACGGGGGTGGAGACTCTGTCGGATCATAGATATATCCGATTCGATGTCTCCGCGGTTCCCGTCATCCAGCCCGCTGTTGAGCGGTCAGAAGGTCCGCGGTGGAGTCTGGGCCGCCTCGACAGCCAGTTGGCGAAAGAGGCGGCCATCGTGGAGGCCTGGTGCGCCGGTTCCGACCCGGTCGTCCAGGTCGACCGAGAGGCTGACCGACTCGGTGCCGCCCTGTTCCGCATTTGCGATGTGGCGATGCCGAGGGTGCAGTCTCAGACTCCACGTCGTCGTGTATACTGGTGGCGCCCGGAACTGCGGACGCTGCGGAGAGCGTGCGTTGCGGCCCGCCGCCAATACGCCAGGTCGAGGAGGAGACGGATACGCGACCAGAACCTGGAGGAGGCTCTTTACACCTCCTACAGGGAGGCTTGCGTATCACTCCGGACGGCGATCGCACAGGCGAAGGAAGCGGCGTGGGTGGAGTGGCTCGCCTCACTCGAGGCAGATCCGTGGGGGAGACCGTATCGGGTCGTGAGACAGAAGCTCCGACCCTGGACACCCCCGCTCACCACGACCATCCAGCCGCAGCTTCTGGGACGAATCGCGGAGGAGCTTTTCCCGGAGAGAGAAGCGTTCGTCCCACCGGCGATGGAGCCCGAATACGTCGGGGAGGTGGCGGTTCATGCGTCCCCGGTTACCGAGGCGGAGTTGGGTGCGGCTGTCCTGAAGCTCCGTTCGAAAAGGACAGCCCCCGGGCCTGACGGGATACCGGGACGCGCGCTGGCGATCGCGCTGGAGGAGTTGGGCGATGGCACGTGCCGGCTGTTTTCCGCCTGCCTGGCTCAGGGTAGGTTTCCGAATCGGTGGAAAACGGGAAGGCTCGTACTCATCCGCAAGGAGGGACGAGCCCCCGATCAGCCGTCGGCCTACCGACCCATCGTGCTGCTCGACGAAGCGGGCAAGCTCTTTGAGCGTATCATCGCAGCCCGTCTAGTCGACAGCATGGAGCCGGGCCTGAGCGAGTCGCAGTTCGGCTTTCGCCGGGGCCGCTCTACTCTCGACGCAGTCGCCAGGCTGAGGGAGCTAGCAGAGGAGGAGGTCTCTCGGGGTGGGGTGTTGCTGGCAGTGTCGTTGGATATTTCCAACGCCTTCAACACTCTGCCCTGGGAAGTGGTACTCGAGAGCCTGAAGTACCACAACGTTCCAAGATATCTGCAGCGAACCATCGCCGACTACTTCTCCGGCAGGGCGGTTGCGTTCCCGACGATGGAGGGATTTAGCAGGAGGGACATGACGTGCGGTGTTCCACAGGGCTCGGTTTTGGGGCCGTTACTGTGGAACATCGGCTACGATTGGGTGCTTCGCGGGGCCACGTTGCGGGGGGTCAGCGTGACCTGCTACGCTGACGACACCCTCGTGTCGGCCCGCGGCCGCACCCATCGTGAGGCGGCGTATCTCGCCACGGCGGGAGTGGCACATGCGGTCCACCGCATTCGTGCTCTGGGCCTTGAGGTGGCCTTGCACAAGTCCGAGGCCCTGATCTTCCACGGACCTCGGAACGCGCCACCTCAAGGGCTGACGATCACTGTCGGCGGAACTTCCATCACCATCGGGTCGACGATGAAGTACCTGGGACTCGTCCTCGATGGCAGGTGGAAGTTCGAGGAGCACTTCCGGCGCTTGGCCCCAAGACTGGTGGCTGCAGCCGGAGCGTTGGGCCGCATACTGCCCAACGTCGGGGGACCGGGTAGTTCCTGCAGGCGGTTGTACTCCGGCGTGGTGCGTTCGATGGCACTCTACGGTGCGCCGATATGGGCGGACGCTCTGAGCGCTCGCAACGTCGCCTCGCTGCGACGTCCGCAGCGGGCGATGGCGCTCAGGGCGGCTCGGGCGTACCGGACGGTGTCATACACCGCGGCCGGCTTGCTGTCCGGAAGCCCGCCATGGGACCTCGAGGCCGAGATCAACTCGAGTGTCTACTGGCGGGCCAAGGCTGCAAGGGCGGGAGGGACTCGACTCGTCCCGCGAGTAGTCCAGCAGTGGAGGGAGGAGGGGAGACGCCGCCTCATGGAGAAGTGGGAGGATCGGCTACGAGTTCCGGATGCCGGTGGGGAACTCGTGGCGGCGATCCGCCCGGTTTTGAGAGAGTGGGTCGAGCGTAAGCACGGCCCACTGACGTACCACCTGACGCAGCTCATATCCGGGCACGGCTGCTTCGCAAAATACCTGTGCGAAGTGGTCGGGAGAGAGCCGTCGGTGGTATGTTTACATTGCGACGACGGAGCCGTGGACACGGCCGAGCACACGCGCGCAGAGTGCCCAGCCTGGGCGGAGCCTCGCGCAGCCCTGTCCACGGCCATTGGATTGGACATCTCGCTTCCGGCCCTTATTCGAAAGGTGGTCACGAGCGAAGAGGCATGGGCGGCATTACGGGTCTTCAGTGAAGCCGTAATGTCCGCGAAGGAGGAGGCGGAGCGACGGCGGGAGGACGATCCCGATTCGCTTCCGCTGCGCCGACGGAGACCTGGTCGGCGGCGCCGTGACCATCTGGGCCGGGCGCATTAACCCGGACGTGACAAAGTGTGGACGGCGGCGGAACTTTACATCCGCTGCCGCCTAGCCTCCAGCGGCGGACTCGGGGGGAGTCCGTCGCGGTTCTGACGGAGGCGGAGACGGAAGGTGCGCCGTAACACCTGGCGCGCCTTTCGCGGCGAGTCGCCCCTTTACAGCGACGGCCGCTGGCAGGGCCGCGGTGGTGAGCCACGCGCGTTCCCGTAGCCCTGTCGCCTGCGGTGAGGCGGAAATTCTAGGAGGTTTTAGTGGGTAGGACGGGGCCTTCTGCCCCGGGAGTCCCACATATCCGTCCCGGTCCCCCTTCGGCCGGGCGGAATGCGTAAATGCATTTCCTCCTAGTAAAACAAAAAAAAAAAAAAAAAAAAAGGTTAGGTTAGGTTAGGTTAGGTTGGGGTGCATGTCAGTCGCCTCCTCGTGGCGTACCCTGGGCAACGGTGTCGACGACTTTTTCGTCGGCAACGGCTAAGACTGACGCGGAGGGATGCCACGGACTGCTCCTGGTGCTTCTCTGTTTGGCAGAGTGGACTGTGCGAGCGGCTTCGTGGCAAAGGGGGGGTTAGTGTTGTAACGTCTTGTTTCGTTTTATTTTGATTTTGATACTTTTCGTTACGTGTTTTGGTGTAAATACATTTTAATTTGTATATATTAGGGAGTAAGTTTGTTGTGGTGTAGGGTAATTTTATTTTAAAATTTGTAAATATCGTGTACATAGCATTGTTTGTGCTGAGTCTTCGAGGTCTTTTGGCCTTCGGAGACCGAAGGAGTAGCGCGTAATCCTGCACAGTGAGGTGTCGTGGACATGTCTCGCGGCTTCGTGCAGGACCGCGGGTCTTGCCTTAACCGGCCGGACTGCGAGGAAGAAAACCTCTATAAAAATTACCCCGAATCCCAAGTGGCGACGCAGCGCGAGGGGATGCATGGCTGATGGGAGGTTCAGTCGTGACTGCGATCCTCGTCAGGGTACCGGCCGACACCCTTGACGAGTTACGCTAGGCTTATCCAGGTGCAGGGGGCACCACCTGGACGGACCTTCACTTCCCCCATACTCGTGGGATTTTATATGGAAGTTCAAAAATCAAAAACTCACAACGGACAACGAAGTGCTAAACGATTGGAAACTGACGATATGGCGGTGGAGGTGGGCGCCCCGATGGCGCGCGCTGAAACCGATGACCCTGGCTTGAACGAAGGACTGGCTGCCCGGCCTGTGCGACTCTCCGAGTCGGACTCGTCGGCCTGCAGCATGATAACGGTGGAGTCGGGAGACATACCACCTAAGGAGGCGACACAGAAGAAGAGGAAGGGTGAGAAGCGGACCCACGCTGGGGAAAGCTGCTCTGGCTCCGAGAGTGACGCGAGCGGGCAGCTGAGTGAAAACTCAGAATCCTCAGCGAGGTGGCTGAAACCCGCCACTAAGAGGGGGCGTGGCCGACCGCCTACCCACGGAAGATACGTGGGCATAGGGAAGTCGCAGGCGGAGCTCCGCGAAGCGAAATCGAAGACGAAAACGGATCGCTTCCAAACGGAGGATGCGTTGGCCGCTTACAACGAAGCGGCCAAACTGGCGCTGGAAGAGAGAGCGGCCCGCTCTAGAAACCGACAGGCAGAAACACATGCCGAGGATGCACCGAAGACGTCCGCCGCTTTGGACGCGACCGTCCAGCAGGCGCTCGACGTGGTGCTCCAGGTTGCCGACAAATCGGGCAACCTGAAGGGTACGTTCGTCAAGGCTCTGAAGACTGCCGCCGACACCATCAAAGGTGCGGTGGCGGAACTCAGGGCTCTGACCATGTCTGAGGAGGTGGCCCGCCTGGAAGCTGCCAACGCGCAGCTTTCGGGGCAGTTGGCCGAGCTCCGGAGGGAGGTGGCCCAGATGCGAGCGCAACCAGAACAGAGCGAAGAAAACCTGAAGAGGATTATGGAGGAGGCGCTGCGGTGCAGCCGGGAGCAGTTCAGCAACATGCTGAACGCCCGGATGGAGGGCATCGAGCGTCGCCTCCTCCCGGAGCCTCGGCTGCGGCCTCCGCTGGCCGCAGACCGCAAGGCGGCAGAAGCTGCGACTGCGACAGCACGGGCGACGGCACCGGTCGATCCTCCCACTGCCAAAGTCGTTGAGAAAACTGGAAAAGTGCCAAAAAAGAAGACAAAACGCCCCAGTATGGCTGCCCAGGAGGCGGCAGCGGCTGCGGCTAAAAAACCCGCACCTCCGCCAGTGTCGCGGCCGGGTAGCTCCGGAACATCTTGGGCGGCTGTTGTTCGCCAACAGCCGAGCAAGCCACCCAAGAAGCCTAAGGCGGCAACGGCGACCAGAAAAGGGAAGAAGGAAAAGCGTCCAGAAAGGAAACTCCGCTCTCCTCGCACCGCGGTGATCACCATCACCCTGAAGCCCGGTGCCGAGGAGAAGGGCCTGAAGTATGAAACTGTCCTGCAACAGGCGAAGAGCCGCATCAAGCTGAGCGAGGTCGGCTTGACTGCGGTGCGGTTCAGGACAGCGGCCACTGGAGCGCGGATGCTAGAAATCCCGCCGGGCACCGTCGACGCGGAGAAGTCGGCGGATGCCCTTGCGGCGAAGCTCCGCGACGTCCTGAGTCCGGACGAGGTCCAGATCCATCGACCGACGAAATGCGTCGAGATCAGGGTCGTGGATCTGGACGACTCTGTGACGGCGGAGGAGGTGGTGGCAGCGGTGGCCACAGAAGGAGGATGCTCTGAGGGCGCTATTAGGCCGGGCGTGATTGTCCGGAGCGCCAACGGCTGCAGGTCGCTGTGGCTCAGCTGTCCAGTCGCGGCGGCCAAGAAAATTCTGGTGTCTGGCAGAATAAGAGTGGGGTGGATCTCGGCGCGGGTGCTTTTGCTCGAGCCGAGGCCGCTCCGTTGTTACAGATGCCTAGAGGGAGGCCATATGGGGGCCGTTTGTGATAGGGGCGTGGACCGCAGCCGTTTGTGCTTCCGCTGCGGCAAACCCGACCACAAGGCCCGCGAATGCACCGCCGCTGATGCGAACTGCATCCTGTGCTCAGCGGCCGGTAAACCGGCGACGCACGCCTTGGGCAGTAAGGCGTGCCAGGGCAGCAAAGCTCGCCCTGTCAAAAGAACGGGAGGTGCGGTGACGAAAGGGCCCGTCACCGTGTCCCTAAGGACTGAGGAGCCTATGGAGACCGCACACTAATGGCCCTGCGTTGTCTCCAGGCCAACTTGAACCACTCCGCCAGAGCCCAGGACCTCCTAGTCCAGAGCATGGCGGAGTGGCAAATCGGAGTGGCAGTGGTGGCGGAGCCCTACGTCGTTCATTTACGGGACGACTGGGTATCCGACCACGAGGGAGTGATTTCCATCGTCGCTCCCGCTATCGCCGGCGCCCCTGCGATCGATTGGGTCGCCAAAGGCAGAGGGTGCGTGGCCGCCATCGTACATGGCAGCGCGTTCGTGGGAGTCTACGCCTCTCCCAACCGGAGCCTCGCCGAGTTCGAACAACTGCTGGTTGAGGTCGGGGCTCTGGTCGGGCAGGTTTCACCGAGACCGGTGATAGTCGCGGGGGACTTCAATGCCAAATCCACGGCTTGGGGTTCCCCTGCGACCGATGCCCGAGGAGAGGTGCTAGAGGAGTGGGCCGTGTC
Organism: Vanessa tameamea; assembly: GCF_037043105.1. Taxonomy (NCBI): domain Eukaryota; kingdom Metazoa; phylum Arthropoda; class Insecta; order Lepidoptera; family Nymphalidae; genus Vanessa; species Vanessa tameamea. The sequence continues at coordinate 17,761 of NC_087321.1, read as the reverse complement.
ACTGGGGCTCGCGACGATCAACAGCGGATCGGAGAGCACGTGCGTGCGGCAGCGGGGCGAGTCGATCGTGGACTTAACGTTCGCGTCCATCGCCCTAGCCCGCCGTGTTCGGGATTGGAGGGTGGAGACGGGGGTGGAGACTCTGTCGGATCATAGATATATCCGATTCGATGTCTCCGCGGTTCCCGTCATCCAGCCCGCTGTTGAGCGGTCAGAAGGTCCGCGGTGGAGTCTGGGCCGCCTCGACAGCCAGTTGGCGAATGAGGCGGCCATCGTGGAGGCCTGGTGCGCCGGTTCCGACCCGGTCGTCCAGGTCGACCGAGAGGCTGACCGACTCGGTGCCGCCCTGTTCCGCATTTGCGATGTGGCGATGCCGAAGGTGCAGTCTCAGACTCCACGTCGTCGTGTATACTGGTGGCGCCCGGAACTGCGGACGCTGCGGAGAGCGTGCGTTGCGGCCCGCCGCCGATACGCCAGGTCGAGGAGGAGACGGATACGCGACCACAACCTGGAGGAGGCTCTTTACACCTCCTACAGGGAGGCTTGCGTATCACTCCGGACGGCGATCGCACAGGCGAAGGAAGCGGCGTGGGTGGAGTGGCTCGCCTCACTCGAGGCAGATCCGTGGGGGAGACCGTATCGGGTCGTGAGACAGAAGCTCCGACCCTGGACACCCCCGCTCACCACGACCATCCAGCCGCAGCTTCTGGGACGAATCGCGGAGGAGCTTTTCCCGGAGAGAGAAGCGTTCGTCCCACCGGCGATGGAGCCCGAATACGTCGGAGAGGTGGCGGATCATGCGTCCCCGGTTACCGAGGCGGAGTTGGGTGCGGCTGTCCTGAAGCTCCGTTCGAAAAGGACAGCCCCCGGGCCTGACGGGATACCGGGACGCGCGCTGGCGATCGCGCTGGAGCAGTTGGGCGATGGCACGTGCCGGCTGTTTTCCGCCTGCCTGGCTCAGGGTAGGTTTCCGAATCGGTGGAAAACGGGAAGGCTCGTACTCATCCGCAAGGAGGGACGAGCCCCCGATCAGCCGTCGGCCTACCGACCCATCGTGCTGCTCGACGAAGCGGGCAAGCTCTTTGAGCGTATCATCGCAGCCCGTCTAGTCGACAGCATGGAGCCGGGCCTGAGCGAGTCGCAGTTCGGCTTTCGCCGGGGCCGCTCTACTCTCGACGCAGTCGCCAGGCTGAGGGAGCTAGCAGAGGAGGAGGTCTCTCGGGGTGGGGTGTTGCTGGCAGTGTCGTTGGATATTTCCAACGCCTTCAACACTCTGCCCTGGGAAGTGGTACTCGAGAGCCTGAAGTACCACAACGTTCCAGGATATCTGCAGCGAACCATCGCCGACTACTTCTCCGGCAGGGCGGTTGCGTTCCCGACGACGGAGGGATTTAGCAGGAGGGACATGACGTGCGGTGTTCCACAGGGCTCGGTTTTGGGGCCGTTACTGTGGAACATCGGCTACGATTGGGTGCTTCGCGGGGCCACGTTGCGGGGGGTCAGCGTGACCTGCTACGCTGACGACACCCTCGTGTCGGCCCGCGGCAGCACCCATCGTGAGGCGGCGTATCTCGCCACGGCGGGAGTGGCGCATGCGGTCCACCGCATTCGTGCTCTGGGCCTTGAGGTGGCCTTGCACAAGTCCGAGGCCCTGATCTTCCACGGACCTCGGAACGCGCCACCTCAAGGGCTGACGATCACTGTCGGCGGAACTTCCATCACCATCGGGTCGACGATGAAGTACCTGGGACTCGTCCTCGATGGCAGGTGGAAGTTCGAGGAGCACTTCCGGCGCTTGGCCCCAAGACTGGTGGCTGCAGCCGGAGCGTTGGGCCGCATATTGCCCAACGTCGGGGGACCGGGTAGTTCCTGCAGGCGGTTGTACTCCGGCGTGGTGCGTTCGATGGCACTCTACGGTGCGCCGATATGGGCGGACGCTCTGAGCGCTCGCAACGTCGCCTCGCTGCGACGTCCGCAGCGGGCGATGGCGCTCAGGGCGGCTCGGGCGTACCGGACGGTGTCATACACCGCGGCCGGCTTGCTGTCCGGAAGCCCGCCATGGGACCTCGAGGCCGAGATCAACTCGAGTGTCTACTGGCGGGCCAAGGCTGCAAGGGCGGGAGGGACTCGACTCGTCCCGCGAGTAGTCCAGCAGTGGAGGGAGGAGGGAAGACGCCGCCTCATGGAGAAGTGGGAGGATCGGCTACGAGTTCCGGATGCCGGTGGGGAACTCGTGGCGGCGATCCGCCCGGTCTTGAGAGAGTGGGTCGAGCGTAAGCACGGCCCACTGACGTACCACCTGACGCAGCTCATATCCGGGCACGGCTGCTTCGCAAAATACCTGTGCGAAGTGGTCGGGAGAGAGCCGTCGGTGGTATGTTTACACTGCGACGACGGAGCCGTGGACACGGCCGAGCACACGCGCGCAGAGTGCCCAGCTTGGGCGGAGCCTCGCGCAGCCCTGTCCACGGCCATTGGATTGGACATCTCGCTTCCGGCCCTTATTCGAAAGGTGGTCACGAGCGAAGAGGCGTGGGCGGCATTACGGGTCTTCAGCGAAGCCGTAATGTCCGCGAAGGAGGAGGCGGAGCGACGGCGGGAGGACGATCCCGATTCGCTTCCGCTGCGCCGACGGAGACCTGGTCGGCGGCGCCGTGACCATCTGGGCCGGATGCATTAACCCGGACGTGACACAGAGTGGACGGCGGCGGAACTTTACATCCGCTGCCGCCTGGCCTCCAGCGGCGGACTCGGGGGGAGTCCGTCGCGGTTCTGACGGAGGCGGAGACGGAAGGTGCGCCGTAACACCTGGCGCGCCTTTCGCGGCGAGTCGCCCCTTTACAGCGACGGCCGCTGGCAGGGCCGCGGTGGTGAGCCACGCGCGTTCCCGTAGCCCTGTCGCCTGCGGTGAGGCGGAAATTCTAGGAGGTTTTAGTGGGTAGGACGGGGCCTTCTGCCCCGGGAGTCCCACATATCCGACCCGGTCCCCCTTCGGCCGGGCGGAATGCGTAAATGCATTTCCTCCTAGTAAAACAAAAAAAAAAAAAAAAAAAAAAAAAAAAAAAAAAAAAAAAAAAAAAGGTTAGGTTAGGTTAGGTTCCACGGCGTCGGCGTCATTTGTTACGCCGACGACACGCTCGTCACAGCGAGAGGGAAAACGTACCGGCAGGCGGCCATACGCGCGACTGCTGGTGTCGCGCACGTCGTGGGTAGGATCCGGCGGCTGGGCTTGGAGGTGGCATTGCACAAGTCGGAGGCCCTGTGTTTTCACGGGCCGAGGACGAAGCCGCCTCCCGGTTCCAGCATCATCGTGGGAGGGGTATCCATCGCTGTAGAGTCGACGATGAAATATCTAGGACTCGTCCTCGACAGTCGGTGGAACTTCGGGCCGCACTTTACACGGCTCGCCCCCCGTTTGTTGGGCGCCGCTTCAGCGCTCTCGCGCTTGCTGCCCAACCTCGGGGGACCCAACTCCTCGTGCAGGAGGCTCTACATGGGGGTCGTACGGTCGATGGCGCTATACGCCGCGCCAGTGTGGACGGATGCCCTGACGGCCCGAAACATCGCCGTGCTGAGAAGACCGCAGCGCGCGATGGCCGTCAGGATGATAAGGGGATACCGTACGATCTCCTTCGAGGCAGCGAGTCTCCTAGCCGGATCCCCGCCCTGGGACCTCGAGGCAAAGCTCCTCGCGTCGCTCTATTGGCGGCGCGCGGAGGCGGTCGAGCGAGGCGAGCGCCTGGTGCCTCGACAGATCGAGGCACGCAGGGCAGAGCTTCGCCAGGTCCTAGTGGCGGAGTGGCAGACGCGTCTAGCGCTACCCACGGCGGGGCAAGCCGCCGCCGTAGCGGCGGTGAGGCCCGTTCTGAAGGAGTGGCTCAATAGGAGCCACGGCGCCCTCAGCTTCCGGCTGACGCAGGTGCTTACCGGACACGGGTGCTTCGGGAAGTACCTGTGTCGCATAGGCCGGGAGCCGACGTCCCAGTGCCACCATTGTGGCGATTGTCGCGACGATACGGCGTTGCACACGTTGGCGGAGTGCCCAGCTTGGGCTGAGCAGCGCCGCGATCTCGTCGCGGCCGTAGGTGCTGCGGGAAACCTCTCGCTTCCGGCTGTCGTCTCAACGATGGTTCGGAGCGAGGCAGGGTGGAGTGCCGTCGCCACCTTCTGCGAGGGCGTGATGCTCGCAAAGGAGGCGGCGGAAAGGGAGAGAGAGGCTGCCTCCTCTCTCCCCTCTCGCAGCAGACGAACTGGGCGTCGTAGGGTGGCCGACCTTCGACCACCCTAGGGCGTGGCCTGCGGACGACAGACTCGGGGCGTCTCGTCGTCCGATCAGCAGCAGGCCTCGAGGCGGCGGCGTCGTGTTCCGCACGCGCGCCTCGTGATGGAGTCCTGCGGCCGGGGTGACAGCCGCAGTGGGTGACGGGGCTCGCCCGACCACCTGGCGAGCCAATACCCGTCGGGGGGGTAGCGACGAATGCTTCGGCGATTCCCGCCCTTCCGACGCACGGGTACCTGGAGGACACGGGTTGGTTTTTAGTCAGTAGGAGTCTGACAGTCCCCTTCGCCCCTCCCCCGGGGCGGAGGGACTCCATCGAGGATTTTCCAACCGGAAAAAAAAAAAAAAAAAAAAAAAAAAAAAAAAAGGTTAGGTTAGGTTAGGTTAGGTTAGGTTAGGTTAGGTTAGGTTAGGTTAGGTTAGGTTAGGTTAGGTTAGGTTAGGTTAGGTTAGGTTAGGTTAGGTTAGGTTAGGTTAGGTTAGGTTAGGTTAGGTTAGGTTAGGTTAGGTTAGGTTAGGTTAGGTTAGGTTAGGTTGGGGTACATGTCAGTCACCTCCTCGTGGTGTACCCTGGGCAACGGGGCCGGCTTGAGCTTGCTCGTCGGCCGCGGCTAAGACTGGCGGGAGGGATGCCGCGGGGCCGCTCCTGGTACGTCCCTGATCGGCGTCAGGGCGGACCATGTGAGTGGCCTCGTTGGCTAGGAGGGAGTGGGAGGGCTCGCTACTCGAGCCTCCCAGGTGTTTTACACCGGCGGTCAGCGGCGGAGCCTACCATCTTATCCGCCGCAGGGCGTCAGCTTCGTTGACGCCCAGCCTCCAGTGGCGGACTCGGGGGAGTTCGTCACATTACAACGTGGAGGATGAGGGGGAAGGCGCGCACTAGGCGCGCTTTCCATGAATATTCAGCCGCCTTACGGCGGCTGCCGCTGGTGGGGTCGCGGTTGCATGCCCTTGGCGATCCCGTTGCCTCACCACTCGGCGG
>NC_087321.1:0-5000 GCF_037043105.1 Vanessa tameamea | reverse complement strand
TTAGGTTAGGTTAGGTTAGGTTAGGTTAGGTTAGGTTAGGTTAGGTTAGGTTAGGTTAGGTTAGGTTAGGTTAGGTTAGGTTAGGTTAGGTTAGGTTAGGTTAGGTTAGGTTAGGTTAGGTTAGGTTAGGTTAGGTTAGGTTAGGTTAGGTTAGGTTAGGTTAGGTTAGGTTAGGTTAGGTTAGGTTAGGTTAGGTTAGGTTAGGTTAGGTTAGGTTAGGTTAGGTTAGGTTAGGTTAGGTTAGGTTAGGTTAGGTTAGGTTAGGTTAGGTTAGGTTAGGTTAGGTTAGGTTAGGTTAGGTTAGGTTAGGTTAGGTTAGGTTAGGTTAGGTTAGGTTAGGTTAGGTTAGGTTAGGTTAGGTTAGGTTAGGTTAGGTTAGGTTAGGTTAGGTTAGGTTAGGTTAGGTTAGGTTAGGTTAGGTTAGGTTAGGTTAGGTTAGGTTAGGTTAGGTTAGGTTAGGTTAGGTTAGGTTAGGTTAGGTTAGGTTAGGTTAGGTTAGGTTAGGTTAGGTTAGGTTAGGTTAGGTTAGGTTAGGTTAGGTTAGGTTAGGTTAGGTTAGGTTAGGTTAGGTTAGGTTAGGTTAGGTTAGGTTAGGTTAGGTTAGGTTAGGTTAGGTTAGGTTAGGTTAGGTTAGGTTAGGTTAGGTTAGGTTAGGTTAGGTTAGGTTAGGTTAGGTTAGGTTAGGTTAGGTTAGGTTAGGTTAGGTTAGGTTAGGTTAGGTTAGGTTAGGTTAGGTTAGGTTAGGTTAGGTTAGGTTAGGTTAGGTTAGGTTAGGTTAGGTTAGGTTAGGTTAGGTTAGGTTAGGTTAGGTTAGGTTAGGTTAGGTTAGGTTAGGTTAGGTTAGGTTAGGTTAGGTTAGGTTAGGTTAGGTTAGGTTAGGTTAGGTTAGGTTAGGTTAGGTTAGGTTAGGTTAGGTTAGGTTAGGTTAGGTTAGGTTAGGTTAGGTTAGGTTAGGTTAGGTTAGGTTAGGTTAGGTTAGGTTAGGTTAGGTTAGGTTAGGTTAGGTTAGGTTAGGTTAGGTTAGGTTAGGTTAGGTTAGGTTAGGTTAGGTTAGGTTAGGTTAGGTTAGGTTAGGTTAGGTTAGGTTAGGTTAGGTTAGGTTAGGTTAGGTTAGGTTAGGTTAGGTTAGGTTAGGTTAGGTTAGGTTAGGTTAGGTTAGGTTAGGTTAGGTTAGGTTAGGTTAGGTTAGGTTAGGTTAGGTTAGGTTAGGTTAGGTTAGGTTAGGTTAGGTTAGGTTAGGTTAGGTTAGGTTAGGTTAGGTTAGGTTAGGTTAGGTTAGGTTAGGTTAGGTTAGGTTAGGTTAGGTTAGGTTAGGTTAGGTTAGGTTAGGTTAGGTTAGGTTAGGTTAGGTTAGGTTAGGTTAGGTTAGGTTAGGTTAGGTTAGGTTAGGTTAGGTTAGGTTAGGTTAGGTTAGGTTAGGTTAGGTTAGGTTAGGTTAGGTTAGGTTAGGTTAGGTTAGGTTAGGTTAGGTTAGGTTAGGTTAGGTTAGGTTAGGTTAGGTTAGGTTAGGTTAGGTTAGGTTAGGTTAGGTTAGGTTAGGTTAGGTTAGGTTAGGTTAGGTTAGGTTAGGTTAGGTTAGGTTAGGTTAGGTTAGGTTAGGTTAGGTTAGGTTAGGTTAGGTTAGGTTAGGTTAGGTTAGGTTAGGTTAGGTTAGGTTAGGTTAGGTTAGGTTAGGTTAGGTTAGGTTAGGTTAGGTTAGGTTAGGTTAGGTTAGGTTAGGTTAGGTTAGGTTAGGTTAGGTTAGGTTAGGTTAGGTTAGGTTAGGTTAGGTTAGGTTAGGTTAGGTTAGGTTAGGTTAGGTTAGGTTAGGTTAGGTTAGGTTAGGTTAGGTTAGGTTAGGTTAGGTTAGGTTAGGTTAGGTTAGGTTAGGTTAGGTTAGGTTAGGTTAGGTTAGGTTAGGTTAGGTTAGGTTAGGTTAGGTTAGGTTAGGTTAGGTTAGGTTAGGTTAGGTTAGGTTAGGTTAGGTTAGGTTAGGTTAGGTTAGGTTAGGTTAGGTTAGGTTAGGTTAGGTTAGGTTAGGTTAGGTTAGGTTAGGTTAGGTTAGGTTAGGTTAGGTTAGGTTAGGTTAGGTTAGGTTAGGTTAGGTTAGGTTAGGTTAGGTTAGGTTAGGTTAGGTTAGGTTAGGTTAGGTTAGGTTAGGTTAGGTTAGGTTAGGTTAGGTTAGGTTAGGTTAGGTTAGGTTAGGTTAGGTTAGGTTAGGTTAGGTTAGGTTAGGTTAGGTTAGGTTAGGTTAGGTTAGGTTAGGTTAGGTTAGGTTAGGTTAGGTTAGGTTAGGTTAGGTTAGGTTAGGTTAGGTTAGGTTAGGTTAGGTTAGGTTAGGTTAGGTTAGGTTAGGTTAGGTTAGGTTAGGTTAGGTTAGGTTAGGTTAGGTTAGGTTAGGTTAGGTTAGGTTAGGTTAGGTTAGGTTAGGTTAGGTTAGGTTAGGTTAGGTTAGGTTAGGTTAGGTTAGGTTAGGTTAGGTTAGGTTAGGTTAGGTTAGGTTAGGTTAGGTTAGGTTAGGTTAGGTTAGGTTAGGTTAGGTTAGGTTAGGTTAGGTTAGGTTAGGTTAGGTTAGGTTAGGTTAGGTTAGGTTAGGTTAGGTTAGGTTAGGTTAGGTTAGGTTAGGTTAGGTTAGGTTAGGTTAGGTTAGGTTAGGTTAGGTTAGGTTAGGTTAGGTTAGGTTAGGTTAGGTTAGGTTAGGTTAGGTTAGGTTAGGTTAGGTTAGGTTAGGTTAGGTTAGGTTAGGTTAGGTTAGGTTAGGTTAGGTTAGGTTAGGTTAGGTTAGGTTAGGTTAGGTTAGGTTAGGTTAGGTTAGGTTAGGTTAGGTTAGGTTAGGTTAGGTTAGGTTAGGTTAGGTTAGGTTAGGTTAGGTTAGGTTAGGTTAGGTTAGGTTAGGTTAGGTTAGGTTAGGTTAGGTTAGGTTAGGTTAGGTTAGGTTAGGTTAGGTTAGGTTAGGTTAGGTTAGGTTAGGTTAGGTTAGGTTAGGTTAGGTTAGGTTAGGTTAGGTTAGGTTAGGTTAGGTTAGGTTAGGTTAGGTTAGGTTAGGTTAGGTTAGGTTAGGTTAGGTTAGGTTAGGTTAGGTTAGGTTAGGTTAGGTTAGGTTAGGTTAGGTTAGGTTAGGTTAGGTTAGGTTAGGTTAGGTTAGGTTAGGTTAGGTTAGGTTAGGTTAGGTTAGGTTAGGTTAGGTTAGGTTAGGTTAGGTTAGGTTAGGTTAGGTTAGGTTAGGTTAGGTTAGGTTAGGTTAGGTTAGGTTAGGTTAGGTTAGGTTAGGTTAGGTTAGGTTAGGTTAGGTTAGGTTAGGTTAGGTTAGGTTAGGTTAGGTTAGGTTAGGTTAGGTTAGGTTAGGTTAGGTTAGGTTAGGTTAGGTTAGGTTAGGTTAGGTTAGGTTAGGTTAGGTTAGGTTAGGTTAGGTTAGGTTAGGTTAGGTTAGGTTAGGTTAGGTTAGGTTAGGTTAGGTTAGGTTAGGTTAGGTTAGGTTAGGTTAGGTTAGGTTAGGTTAGGTTAGGTTAGGTTAGGTTAGGTTAGGTTAGGTTAGGTTAGGTTAGGTTAGGTTAGGTTAGGTTAGGTTAGGTTAGGTTAGGTTAGGTTAGGTTAGGTTAGGTTAGGTTAGGTTAGGTTAGGTTAGGTTAGGTTAGGTTAGGTTAGGTTAGGTTAGGTTAGGTTAGGTTAGGTTAGGTTAGGTTAGGTTAGGTTAGGTTAGGTTAGGTTAGGTTAGGTTAGGTTAGGTTAGGTTAGGTTAGGTTAGGTTAGGTTAGGTTAGGTTAGGTTAGGTTAGGTTAGGTTAGGTTAGGTTAGGTTAGGTTAGGTTAGGTTAGGTTAGGTTAGGTTAGGTTAGGTTAGGTTAGGTTAGGTTAGGTTAGGTTAGGTTAGGTTAGGTTAGGTTAGGTTAGGTTAGGTTAGGTTAGGTTAGGTTAGGTTAGGTTAGGTTAGGTTAGGTTAGGTTAGGTTAGGTTAGGTTAGGTTAGGTTAGGTTAGGTTAGGTTAGGTTAGGTTAGGTTAGGTTAGGTTAGGTTAGGTTAGGTTAGGTTAGGTTAGGTTAGGTTAGGTTAGGTTAGGTTAGGTTAGGTTAGGTTAGGTTAGGTTAGGTTAGGTTAGGTTAGGTTAGGTTAGGTTAGGTTAGGTTAGGTTAGGTTAGGTTAGGTTAGGTTAGGTTAGGTTAGGTTAGGTTAGGTTAGGTTAGGTTAGGTTAGGTTAGGTTAGGTTAGGTTAGGTTAGGTTAGGTTAGGTTAGGTTAGGTTAGGTTAGGTTAGGTTAGGTTAGGTTAGGTTAGGTTAGGTTAGGTTAGGTTAGGTTAGGTTAGGTTAGGTTAGGTTAGGTTAGGTTAGGTTAGGTTAGGTTAGGTTAGGTTAGGTTAGGTTAGGTTAGGTTAGGTTAGGTTAGGTTAGGTTAGGTTAGGTTAGGTTAGGTTAGGTTAGGTTAGGTTAGGTTAGGTTAGGTTAGGTTAGGTTAGGTTAGGTTAGGTTAGGTTAGGTTAGGTTAGGTTAGGTTAGGTTAGGTTAGGTTAGGTTAGGTTAGGTTAGGTTAGGTTAGGTTAGGTTAGGTTAGGTTAGGTTAGGTTAGGTTAGGTTAGGTTAGGTTAGGTTAGGTTAGGTTAGGTTAGGTTAGGTTAGGTTAGGTTAGGTTAGGTTAGGTTAGGTTAGGTTAGGTTAGGTTAGGTTAGGTTAGGTTAGGTTAGGTTAGGTTAGGTTAGGTTAGGTTAGGTTAGGTTAGGTTAGGTTAGGTTAGGTTAGGTTAGGTTAGGTTAGGTTAGGTTAGGTTAGGTTAGGTTAGGTTAGGTTAGGTTAGGTTAGGTTAGGTTAGGTTAGGTTAGGTTAGGTTAGGTTAGGTTAGGTTAGGTTAGGTTAGGTTAGGTTAGGTTAGGTTAGGTTAGGTTAGGTTAGGTTAGGTTAGGTTAGGTTAGGTTAGGTTAGGTTAGGTTAGGTTAGGTTAGGTTAGGTTAGGTTAGGTTAGGTTAGGTTAGGTTAGGTTAGGTTAGGTTAGGTTAGGTTAGGTTAGGTTAGGTTAGGTTAGGTTAGGTTAGG